>NW_026095882.1:208220-248558 GCF_023614345.1 Adelges cooleyi | reverse complement strand
TCAGTTTGCATGATTCTTACCGCTTCTTGAACTGTGCGCATGTACGCAACAGTTTGACCCAAGAAATGTATAGTAAAACACAAAACCAAAATGTATTTTATATTCATATTCTGTTTTTTTTAATCTTCGTAAGTATTTTAAAGTACGTGTTTAAATTTCAGTTAAAAAAGCTAAAAGTAATTTTATTATCGATTGGTAAGTTATATTTATAGTGCATTCTCGAAGAATAACATGCTAATAATGTAAATAATATTTTATCAAACAACAGTATGTTATTAAAAGTTTTAGTTTGCTTTAGAACGCTTTTGCTATTTTGAAACAATACTTTGGCGTAAAGTAAAGTAATACATATTTTTATGGCGAATAAGTGTTTTGATAAAAAACATGTTTTATTATAATAACATATTTTTTAAGGTAAATAGTAGAACATTTTTCATAGAATAGGACAATCATCAAAACTATAATAACAAAATATATTGTTGTGTCAATTGTTTATTTAGATATTTATCAAGCATTAGCTATTATGCTAATGTGTTCACAGCTGTTATCAAATTTTTTGGGGTTTTCCGATTTTGAGGGTGAAGTAGTTTTTGTTTATACCATATTAAGAACAAATCATTTAGCAAGTATACATTTCAATAGTAATATAATCTAGATATTATCTACAAAATCATGCTTTACTTGTAAAGCTATTGTGGCTTATAATAGTATAAAGGTGGACAATATTTACAATAACCTACATATGTACATAACAACCTTTGGTGTTTTTGTACCTACACGAGCTATGCACGTAGGCTACGAGAAAAAATATGTTTTGAAAATTCGTATTAAAATTGAATTTATTTTTAAAAAATAACATATCGTGTTGGATTTGGCTGCGAAATTCCTTTTTATGTATTTTATCTTAATTTACATTGATTTAATATGCTGCTTCGAAATTATAAATGAGTAGTTTATCGTGGGTACAGATACGAAGCAAATAAAGTACATCATCGTAAATCTAATACCTAACTTTTTGCTCCTCATCAAAGCTGAAAACAGAATATGTTTTTATGATTCATACCATAACATTGACATAACATACTAGATGAAAAACTTTTTTAAATTTGGTTTTAATCAAACCTCATATTTTCTATAATTGATATAATATTGAAAAAATAGTATATCTCTTACTTTTATAAAACCCTAATAACATATTTTCTAAGCAAAAATAACATAATAATTGGATTTAACTCCAAAAATCATAATTTTTTTAATATCATAACATAGATTGTGGAAATGATTAAGCTTGATTAATAGTATAGAATCATTTTTAAACAAGTAATAAAAATAAAAATTAAATATTTTATTTAAATGGCACAAAAATAGTACGAAACTTAATAATTAAAGCCTTTAAATATGACACTAATGTGTTAAACGTCACCTAATGGCCTTTGATGTTCCGAGTATATACATATACAGGATATTAATTTTATCGTGTAAAACTCAATATCTCATAGGGTTTAATAAGAAATTAACTTTTATTTTTTCTTAATCTTTTTGTACACATTGAGATTTCAATCAGAATGACACTATTAAGTTTTCATACTCAAGTAGGTGTCATTTTTGGTTTTTAATTTAATTTTTTTTGTCTGCTTTGGCATACATCCAAAAAAATCGAAAGCGTTACTAAAAAACCTAATGGAAATGTACCTTATAACGTGTTAAAAATAATTAATGTTCAGTAATTAATATTTAAAATACTGGAAAAAAATTTGATACAATTTTTAATAACTCAGCCCAACTAGAAATGTATTGTGCCCGTACATAAACCATGGTTTTCGTTGTACCTACTTTGTATGTTTGGGAAAGTCACTTATCATCTTAATTTATAGGTAGCACACAGTCCATCTTGTGTCCAACTTATTTTACTATTTGAACGGGTTGCTTTTAATAAAAAACATATTCATCAATGATTTTCTGACTTAAAGCTCGGTATAATAATAAATTTAACATTTTGATTTATTGTGCTAAAAAAATATCAGGAATATTTGACAATTATTTCTTGAAACGCTAAACAAAATTGTTTATTGCTAACGAATGTTTTATCCGGCACACGTGTTTTTTTAAAACATGCACGTTCTGTTATTTTTAAATAACATTGCCATTTGCGTCATGCTTTAGTAACACTATTTCTACAGGGTATTATTTCTTGGTGCTCACATGCATAGCTTTTGTAGGTAGTCTAGGCGGTACCGTGTTTTTTTGTTTCTTTATTTGTTCTTGACAATTGAGTACATAATAATACTTTGGTATAATATACATATTTAAAAACACCTTTACATACGTAGACTAGTGTAAAATATGGTGTCAACTTGTATGTTACGATAAACCACAATAGATTTACAATACAAACATGACTAAACTTTTTGTAGACAATATCAATATTATATTACTATCGAAAATTATAGGCTTAACATGTATAGACTTTGTAGAGATTATGTAAAGATTTATGTAATATTACAATTAGTATAAATGATTTATATATAATATTATTTTGTGCGTAACATTTTGTATAGCACATATTATATGATGAATATAGTTTTATCCGAGATGACTAGTACAGTAGAGTATAGGCATAATGTAATCATAGCAATGAGGAAACGGAGAGGTCACAGGTCTACAGGAATTATTATAAATAAAAGTGATAAAATTGAATAAAATCACTTTCAAATAAATGGTTTGATGCTCATTTGTAAAAATACAGAACCTTAATTTAAAACTTTCTAACTTTGCTGGTTTATACTGAGCTTGGTTTGGACTGTACTGGCTTGAAAATACTAACTACCGATTTGCATCGAAGCTTTTTTTCGAAAGTGATTTTATCACTTTCAGATATAAAAATTCCTGTAAACCTGTGACCTCCCCGTCCCCACTATCCCCCGACTCAACTATGCTCCGTCCCCACTATACCCCGACCCCACTGTACTGGTTTTTTTACTCGTGATTTTTCGTGTAGCCGAATGATTAAATCCTACATTCGTAACCGTAGATCAGTTACCACTAACCAGCAATATCGATTTTCTTTCTGGTTATTGAAAATACAGTACATTTTTAAATGAAGTCTTTGGCTGCTATGAGAGCTATACTAAGGACTGGGAGTCTAAGGCATGGAACATAGGCCCCCTAGTTACTTTTAGAGATTTGTATAGAAAATATTTGATGATGCATCTAACCTATATTTTAGGCTTTCGAGTATTTAAACCCAGTTTTGAACGCAATTTGGAGTTGAGTTTCAGTAATATTTAAAACTGATTTTGAGTAGTTTATGTACTGAATAATTTATATACACACGTTAACCGATTGTAAATTGTATTTCATAAACCAACGGTATATTATTCCACGCTAAGAAATGTGTCAAACAGATATTTTATCGATGGGTAGTTTTGAATTGAAAATCTAATCGTTTGCTGGTAAAATGAAATTGTTTTGGTGTTTTCTGCTGCTGTTGTCGATGGGATTGTTCTTATTTGTACAAATGTTTTGAATGCGAAAATATTTCAATGAACACAAGTATTTTTTGGCCTAAATAAGTTGGTACCTACTATATGCATATTGTTGTTTTCATGTATTCGCAGTATTTTTTTTCATTGAAAATTATTTTTTTATTAGAATAAATATAAAACCAATCTAACATGTAGTATATTTTAACTATTCATTATACTTTATATACTTCTACTAAGAGTCTAATTTTAATTCAAATCACTACGGTTAAAAACATATAAAGACAAATTTTACGCAACTTTTAGGAAAAAAGATTTATTAATTCCATTATTTTTCCAAAAAAACATGCTTAATTTTAAAGTTCATTTAGTTCAATATACACCAGCACTTTATAAAAAAAATATTAAAAAAAAATCAACAACGTTGGCATTTTATTCGTTATAAACAGTTATTTCTTATCATTGGGATTCCGTTCATAAATATATGGACCAATAATTTGTGATTCAGTTACATTACATCTTAAATTGATAACAAAACTCACTTGCGTTTTGTTCTGGGGAATATAATTAGAGTTTGTGTCACGCAAACATTAAACGATCAGACTATGGTTGTTTTTTTAATTAATAACTATTAAATAAAATAATTTGTATACTACTAAACTTTTTATTAGTACTTACTCACTATTGTTAGAACTTATAAGGTTATATGTTATAATAAGAGTGTTTATAAGAACTTTAAAATAAAATATGTTGAATTCAAAAATTTTAAATCAGAAAGTTGATTAAGAACAGCTGAATCCATTTATTTTCATTTCATAATCAGTATTATCTTACATATAATATCTGGAAAATCAATAACGTAAGAGATGCTAAAATAATAAGACTAATCTTATATAAGAAAAACATTGTTTAACGATATAAACTGAAGTATTGACCATACGTCTACTAGACTATTTTAACGGGTACGTTTTACTAAGATTATTTAAAAGTAGCAATATTAAATTTAAAAAAATAGATATTACTTAACAGTGCTTAAGTTAATATGGCGTTCATCCGTACTGTAATAAGTAAAAATGCATATCAAATTTGTTTACCATTTTATGTAAAATTGTTTGGAATAATTTGTATATAATTAATCAATTAATAATAATACAACTATGGAGCGTCAACAACGTGAATATGGGATTTTTCTTAAAATACACTAAATATAAAGATGCATTACACAGTAAAATAAAGATGAGACTTTATCTTTTAAATGTATTTCTTGTTTATTGCCTGTTTATAGACTCTTTTGTATTTAATGTCAATTCTTAGTAACTGATTTAATTTTCTAATATAAAAGCTTCTAAGTTTCTAATAAATTAATTAGGAAACTAACTTCGGTTTTTTTTTTAATTTTTAAAGAAATATGGGTCATGTTATACTAGATTTTTGGCCATGCACCCCTTAATTAAAAAGCAATAATGTCTGTATTATTTTTCTATGATTTATTATAACGTGTACCAGTTGTTTCTTCTACATAAAGAAAAATCGTATCAAATGAGATAAATTTAATTTATTTTGTATTTTTTAGGTGAAAAAGATCCAGATTTTGCAATTTATCTCAATATGTGTCGTTTAATAGGGTTATTCAGAGCAATTGAAAATCCAACTTATATTTAGTAACTTCTGGTATCGATGATGTAAATTGTTGTATATCGGCTATAAACCGCATATACTTCAAATACAGTTACTTTGATGGAAATTATTATGAAGTTGACAATTATGACAATCCAGTATATCTCCTTGATGATCAAATCGAGGAGAATAATTAGATGATTGATAGTTTTCATAGTATATTTAGATTTGGGAAATTTTAAATTAAAATAAATTAAATTCGAAAAAAAATTGTTTTATCTTATATCTTTTTAATAGTTAATTTGTATACTAATTAAATAAATAAATAATGTATATGAATAGATTATGTATGTCTTTGTATACAGCATTTCAAACCTTATAAAATAACATATTTTGTAATCTATTCGTTTAGGTTTTTAATGTATAATAACGATATGGGTTTTATTGGCATTAATTATGGATTTTTTTGGTTGAAAAAATATGTAGAAATAATCTTAGGTTAGGTTCGATTATTAAAAATAGCTAATTGCAATGTTTGTCTGTTATAGTAATATGTGGCTTAGCAACATAAAATTTTAAATCGGCTGGATGATAAATAAACAATAATCGTTTCTTATAACGTCGACTTGAATAGTAGTTTTTCTCTTGATATAAATAAATCAATTACTACAACACGGTAAAATCTACACGGATTGAAAGAAGCTTTTTAGAATCTCAACCTACAATTTTTCATAGACTATCATCATAAATATAACATGATTTAATTTTTATCGTTTTTAATTTAGATAGTTTGAAATTAAACAAAATTACTAATTTTGTGAGCAAAGGTTTCTTTGTGAACCAACTAAACGGCTGTTGCTATAGGCAATTGTAGTGCATATCGGTTCAGAAGACCAGTGTACTAACTGGTTAAAATCAGGCGTTTGAAACTGCGATCCCATAAACGAGAATTAATACATGTTATGGACTTAGGGTCTTTTTGCATGAAGCCATTCATTAAGTTTAATGTAGAAATTGAACCCATTTCAGGTGGGTTTTCAAATCACTGACGGTCTAGCAGACAAACGCGCAAGGCGCAAACGAGTGTCCGAAAAACGGCCCGTACACTTGCTACATGGTCAACACCGTCGTACCGCTCTTATCATTATTAATCGCTCGTCGACCGCCGTCTACATGAAGTCTGAACTTCATTAATCATTATGACGAGTACTCCTCTCGCCGGTTGAAGTCCGTTACTTATTGGCCATTTCTACATTCTAAAATATATTATACTAAAAAGCACACCGTCGTCATGGCCAAGAAGTTGCTTGACATCCGGACTGGCCAAGTCGACAATAGCGTCGAGTCGCAACTGTAAGTAAAAAAAAAAAAAAAATTCCACCAAAAGATCATGCCTCGTACGCTTTTTATTTTATACAATATAATTCTGTTTACCAAATTATCAAATACTATGTCGAAAAGATCTAGTTAGGGCGTTTTTAAAAAAAAGGGCTTTATTTAAATAAATTAAAACAGAATTTGAAAAATACTTTAAGACATTACAATTGTGTTCCATTTGGGTTTAAAGTTTTCTTCTTTTCTTGTGTCATTATAAGTCTAATTAACTTCAACATCCCATCACTCAAATATTTTCCAAATGACGTTTGTACTTTGAAGCTTCACTTTGTCAATATTTATTCTTATACGTCTACCAAAATGTCCTAAAACTGTACATTACGCATTTTGGCTAAAATTTATATTTTTTCCTTTATTAAAATTATATATTAAATTATGTAACTGGTCCTCCATACGTAACCTTAAATAATCCTGGAGTGCTAAGCCCATACCATGGAACTGCAGCACCATCATCTTCTATCATACCTACATCACATGTACCTGCTCAACACCCCTACCCGCAACAAGTATACTCATATCCAACACAACCTCAAGCAATGCCACATTTGGTAGAACCGCATCTTCAGGAATTTTGTAACCCCCCGCCGTATTCACCCTACAGTGGTTCAGAAGGACCTTCTACAAAACAAGAAACATGAAGACTTATTTATATTGCCTACTTTAAGTTACCCAAAACAATGTTAAAAATATATAAATAACATATGTACATTTAATTCTAAAGTCTCATTTCCACTAAATAATAGTGTATGTGCTTTGCTTTATAAAGAAGTTAAATTTTTTTTTTTATAATTATTAGATTTAATATAAACTTGTGTCAACTTTTCTACTTAAAGATTTTATAGAGAAAATAATAAAATACTTGATATAAATTGTGATTGTTAAAAGGCACAACATATAAGAAAAAATCAAACTATTAAAATAGTATCCACAGACACTAAAAAAAATACACTTTGTACTTATAATATAAGATATTTTATTTCTTATTTGTTTTATAATTAGGATTAAAGCTAGCTCATAGTATTTGTATTGTTCAATATTGTTTTGATACGTGTGTATGACTTAGTATATTTATACACTTGATGATGAATTTATGATTTCAAATAGCCACTGAAAAAATAAAATCCAATTAAATTGTTATCATAAAGACTTTCATGGGCCAAAAACCAAATCTTTTTTTTTGCTAAATCCAAATCTAGCCTTAATATTCCTCTAGCAAGTAGTTATTATTTAAAACGCCTCCAAAGTTGTAAAATACGCAAACGATAATATTTTCAACAAGTTCAGTATGTTTGAAAAATAGTTTTTTATTTTTTTTGTTTAATAATTTCAGAACTAAAGTCTGCGTCAAATGAACTGGCGCAAGGATACATATTTAGGTTAAACCTAAAATATACCCTTTTGATTGCTTAGTGGCGTTTAGCCCAAACCTCTAGCTTGTTTGTCGCGGACTCTAGTCTTATTGTAATAATATTGACGTTAGTTGCTAACAACTTTGGAAGCCATTTAGATTCAGCGAAAAACCACCTATCTTGTTTTTGGTAGATTTAAAATAAAATGCAAAAATGTATTGTACAACATATTTTTATAACTTAATCAAATTTAAATTCAAATAGCAACTTAAATGCTTTGATACATATTTAATCGACTCTCAAAAATTATGACATAAAACCAGAAATTAAGAAAAATATAATTTATTCCACTGATAAATAATAAATTGATTAAAAAATAATCAAAATGAATAGAATTAAAAATGGTACAATTACACCTTTTTTTTTTTAGTTGATCAATTTCAATAAATACATACGGCAATTTCATTCTCATGAATGTCCAGCATGTAAAAAAAGATACTATGATGCACGCAAATCCAACCGCAGTCAGTAAAGTCTTATTTAATCTGGGCGTTGACTTATTATTGGTTAGGTCCAAAATAACGAATCCTAAACCTCCAATATTAAAAAGGAAACTGGAGGCCAATCCTTCCATGATATACTGTCCGTTGACACGATACGGCATAAAAGCGACCTAAAATACATTTAAAATTGAATATTAAAAAGTAAATCAATGCACAACAAAGAATTGACATTTAAACACATTCTTACTGGCTTGGAATGACCTTTTTCATCAGTTGTAGAACCAACACTAGGCGGTTCAATAATCACATCGTAGATGATTCCTGCGCAATAAGAAAACATAGCATAAGTGTAATTTTTTAGACAATAAAGTTTGAAAATTAAATTGTAGTAAGAATATAAATATTAAATAGAAAACAATATAATGAAAAATGTACTTGCCTCCAGTAACTAAAAAATAAGATATTGTAACTATTGCGTACATGAACATAGCCGACGGTTTTTTTAACCATGACGGTCGTTTCAAACGCAAATTAGGTACTTCTAAGACTTGAAATGGTAAATTGTATACATATTCCATTATACAATCATGTAGAAACGTTAAAAAATGTACTTCTTGTTTACAAACTTATTAATATTATTCAGAATTATCATCGACCGGTGTGTCGTCAAGAAATTTAAAATTTCTCCAATCGAAATCACAAGCAAAAAAAAATAACAATAGTATAGAAGAATTATACAATATCGAGAAAATGATATCCGGCATTCTGATCAGCTACGGTGTTGTTGTTTATGAAAATGTTATCAATATTAATTGACTCGTAACCACAGGTTTATACTAGTTAGTGGACGACCATTTACAATGCCGATGCCGATGAAATTGTGTCTGTGGCGGCCATTATGATCATGGATCTATAAAGAAATGGACTGCGCAGTGCGCCTCTTACACACCTCGCGCCAATTATAATACCGCAGCGGGATCAATACATAGAACTTTTATAAACTTTCTTTATAGGTCGATAGATCAATATCGTTAAAAAGAAATATCAGGTATCATTATTAATTAAGTTGGTAACACCGTCTTGTCAGAATTATTGTAGATCGAACCCTTATCATTTTTCGGCCAACTGCCGACCCCCCGTGTCTCGACCCCCTATTAAAGAAAGCTTATAACGAGATAAGATAAGAAACAATAATGTTGCTTACATTATTATGTCATATTTACATTTTCAACTTCCTTATAAATGTCAAGATGTCTTAAGGAACGCACGTTATTACTTTTTTAATTTAATTAGTTTTAACGTAAAACAATTAAAATTCGTACGTTCTTGTCTGAAGTATAGTTTTAATTTGAGTAAATTTCAATACCACAAGACGAGTTTTGCCATTTCTGAACGTGAATTACTGTTTGATAACAGGTAACCAAACGAAATAATTAATAAATATCTTGTATGCCAAAGAACAAATGAATATATTATTAATATTATTAATTCAATTGTTTAAATAATGTTTTATAGTCTTTTATGTTTATAAGACAGGACTTGTCTTCATATTTCTTGAGTATGTTGTATGGCTGTTGACCGAGTTCAATTATTAAAATTTTAACAAACCAAAACATTAGTAACCCGTTTATAAACATTTTTCATTTAATAACCATTGAATAGGATAATTTTTGAAATGTAAGTCATGGATTTTCTTCAACGGTTATCACAATAGTATAGTTCATACAAATTAGCGCAACTGACTTAGATTTATGTGAGATAATTCGAATACAACTTTTTAAGTTTAATAAATATAAATGACAAACAATAATGAACTTATTAGTTAAAAGAGTGAATTTCAAGAATTTAAAACATTACCTTAAGAGTTAAAAAAGTTCGATTGGAGTAAAGTTACATTGTGAAATTATTGTGCAATTATGTTCTGAGAAAAAGGGTAGATCACTGAATTGACTATCTACCTTACCAGAAGCATATTTTGATTTTAATTACATAAACTATATTGATTGTTTTTATTCTGTTTGATTAATTAATATTTTTATGTAATTTGTTTTGCAATCAATTTTAAGTTTAAATGTTTTTTTTAGGTTATGCTGAGATTGTGATTGTCGACTGAAATTATATATTAAGACAACACTGAAGCAGTAAGTTCATCAAAAGTATTTAATGTAACCAACATTTCATATATTTTTAAGACATTTATCAATTTAATTTACTTATTGGTTAAGAACATTATATATTTAAACAAACCTTATAGATTGTTTTGTAAATTAGGATTGTACTATGATTTTGTTAAATAACCCAAAAACAATGAACAGTTCCGGTCAAAGTAACGAGTTTGTAAGTAAAGTGTGTAGCAATCTTCTAAGTAATTCCGAATGCAATGCAGTTATACATCAACCTGCTCATGATTCGGACTTGGAAGACTTACCGTCCACGGTAGATATGGACGCTATTAAAAATCCGATCACAACATGAAAGGAGCACGGATGTTTGCCAAAATGAACAAATCGAAAAATCTACCAATTTGTACAAAGCGTTATGCTTTTCAAAAGTATGACCAAAAATTAAAATTATCCAGGACTTTTGCTCCTCATGGTCTTATGGTGAAAGTATCCAACAGTACGGTGACAGCTCGACCTAAACACTTTGAGGCCATTCAAACAGCTAAAACATTATCGAGTTCCAATTAAAAAACAAAGGTTAGACACGCTTTTGTTAAAACTAAGTTCGCTGCCTGAACAAGATAAAGTTGACATGACATATTTATTAGAACCCTGGAGGAGACATCGGAAAAAGCCTTCATTACTGGAACTTTTCTGCACTTTGTGCACAATATAATTAGAGTAGATTAGAACTAGATTTAATTTTAAATGTAATTGTGAAAATCACAAACTAAACTCATAATGTATTAAATAAAATATAATGATAGGGATTTCTACTATTTAGTTTTGTATGTTTTGTACAGGCTAGTATTGAATGGAGCTCCGACGTCGTGGTAATAGGTACGACAATAGCCAGCCAATGGAAACATTTCAAATCCTCCAGAATCCTGAAGATATTGAAAACGAGACCTCGAAAAACCAAAAATATTTTTCAACGTTAAATACTACTTTAACAGCACTATGTATATTGATTTTACTTAATGCTTTTGTGTATTACATGGACAACCGTTTGCCAGAAGTTGAGAATTCAAACTCAGCTAGTGGTTTTGTTGTAAAACGTGCAATGGCAACGTTGTCAAAATTATCGGATATAGGTCCCAGACCTGTCGGTAGTTTCGAAAATGAAAACTTAGCTTTCAATGCACTGCAAACGGAAATCGAGAGTATCATGCTAGACCAAGGCAACGTGAACAACATTGATATTTTAAATCAACAAGTTAGCGGGTCCTTAATGTTAAATTTTCGAAATATAAAATTTACGTTTGATTATAAAAACTTACAGAATATTGTTGTGAAACTAAATCCAAAAAATTATATTGAAGAAGCTCTATTGTTAAATTGCCATTTCGATTCAGTGCCTGCCGGACCTGGTATAAGTGACAACGGTGTGCACTGCGCGGTTATGATGGAACTCCTTCGAGTCTTAGCCAAATGCAACGATTTGCGGCGACCGATAATATTTTTATTCAATGGTGGGGAAGAAATAATTTTACAAGCTTCGCATGGTTTTATTACTCAACATCCTTGGTCTAAATACATAAAATATTTCATTAACTTAGATAGTTGTGGAGCAGGCGGCAAGGAAATTATGTTCCAGACCACTAAGTCGAATTCATATTTGGTGGATTTATATGCTCATTCGGTACCTCACCCGCATGGCCAAGTAATAGGTGAAGAAATCTTTCAGTCAGGAATCATTCCGTCAGATACGGATTTTAGAATATTCAGAGATTTCGGAAACTTATCTGGTCTAGATTTGGCTCACTACAGAAATGGATATGTTTACCACACTAAATACGATGACTTGAATCAAATTGAACCAGCAGTGCTACAACATACGGGGAATAACCTTTTGGCGCTGAGTAAAATGTTTTCATCGCACAACGTCACAACAAAATCCAAGACTAAATATGTGTTCTTTGATGTATTAGGCGTGTATATGTTCTCGTATACAGAACTATCGGGAGTGCTATATAATTTCACAGTTGCTCTGCTTTCACTTTTTTCTATATTTTTATCGTTGGGCCAAATAACAATAGGAATGAATCGTAAAAAGTACAGTTTGCATTTTTTAACTATCATAGCAGGGACATTTTATACGTTTTTACTTTCTATTGTATCGAGCGTCTTAGTGGCATATATTTTGGACGTGCTGGGATATTCTATGAGTTGGTATAACAACAAGATCAATTTAATTGTCTATTTTGCAATTTCAACGTTAACCATATTGTTATTTACACTTTTGTATCCTCGAAATAAAACAAGAACACGTACAGATTGGACTCTATCGTTGTTTAATGGAAACCAATTGTTTTGGACCATAATGTTGTTCATCACTACAATGATGGGACTACGATCTAGTTTCTTGTTCATGATTATAGTTTTGTTTCCATCAGTAACTAATTGCATACTAGGTATGTTGAGAATCCAAAAAAAACCTCACTTATGGATAACTATTTATGTTGTATCGTTACTTATACCCATAACATTTATATTTTATTTGACACAAACATTTTTATCACTTTTCATCCCAATTACTGGACGGTTTGGATCAAACTTCAATCCAGATTACATTATTGGCTCACTCATTTCAATGTCGACTTTTGCTACTGTTGGATACATGTCACCAGTAATTATAATGGTCAAAAAACCATCAATGATCATTTACGGGCTATTTGGTTTATTTTTACTTTCAATAATTACCATAGTATCGCCATTTGGATTTCCTTACTCTGATGGCATTATTCTTCCAAAGAATGAACGATTCGATATAATACATGTACAACAGACATTTTATAATTTTGAAAAAGAGGTACGTTTCAACAATTCTGGTTTTTTGATAGTAAATTGGGATCGAAATGCCCCATTTACAGTTTCTAAATATGTGCCAAAAATGAAGGAAGCCGTTAACATTGACTGTTCTAAAGAACTACTATGTGGGCTGCCGCTTACCCCAACCCCGCAACCATCAAATAGTTGGATACCTTCTGCACCATCAATGTCGGTCCTGAAAAGTAATACAGCTATTTTATTAAGCAATGAAAGTACTCATAGCCGTCGAATAGAATTTAATGTCAATGGACCAGAAAGGATTAATGTGTATATCAGTCCTTATCCAGGCGTTAACCTGACAGCCTGGAGTTTTACCGATCAACCGGAGGTGACTACTCAATGGGAAAATAACGACGTTTACATAGTTAGGCATGCTAGTGGAACTAAAGATGAAGAGTACAGATTTTGGTTGGAAGTTGAAAGTCAATATGGTTTCAATGAAGCCACGCTAAATATCACAGTATCTTGTGATTGGGTTATACACAAAAATATGATACTTAACAATGAATTCGAAGAATTCATAAATGCTTTTCCAGTGTGGGCCCATGTAAACTATGCTATGGCCAAAGTTGATGCATTTGTTTATTAATTAAAAGTACAAATTGTTGTAGATCTACTTTATAAGTAATACATTGCTCAATTTTAATTTTATAAATCTGTTATACATATTTATATATTATATTTATAATAACTGAAAATATACCTTTAAAGTTTATCAACCTGTAAACAAGTACTTAACTCATTAGTTTTATTTATCAAGACCTAATTTATTAATGTCATTAGTGTTAACTGAAATGTATGTACATATACCAGTTATTCAAAATTGGGATTTTTTATATATTTTAATGTATTAATTTTAAGAAAACTATTATTGTTTTTTAAAAAAATGTAAACAAAACGAAATTTTGTTAACAACTATATATTTAATGTATATTAAAGTTTAAACTTAATTTTTGTTATTTTAAACAATCGATATGGAATTAAAATATTCATAATAATATCACTCATGTTAATATTTTTTTATTGAATAGAAGTCTTAAACATGATTTTGTTGTTTTATTATTACATGGAAAATCATAGAAAAGTGCACTTAATTAATGACAGTCTATAGGGTTAAATTAGTGGACCCGAAGACAGGACGGATGGCTAAGCCGTATCTACACTTAAATATTTTTAAAGTCATCTTTATATATTTGCTATATCGCCTGAGGAACTTAACAGATGACCATACCTCTAAACAACTTAACTCTCGAGCTTACAACAAAAAAAGAAACAGGTTTATTAAATAAGTAAATCTATGTACATATGTATACACCTGTACCTGAATCCTAAAGTGTTCTCAGTAGTTAGTCCAAGGAATGGCGGAGTTGAACGGATACAAGAGTTCGGATAAAGTTAAAAGAAATATGAAATAGTCATCCATTCCTTAACTTGTCGGTTTTGTTGAAAAACTTGTAGGCACATCGCACGACGAAGACATCCGACCTAGCTTCTCATTTTTCTTGGTAAGACTTGTAGATCAACCCTCTATAAAATAACTAATAGTATTCTCAAGGTCTTAATAAGCTACTAGCGGTTGCCATATTCTTATTTCACATAAAATAGTGAGATACTACATATTTTATTTTCACTAACATTTTAATGTTTATTTTATATATATATATATATTTTTTTGCAGCTTGAACAAAATTAGACAATTATTAATATTAGGTAACTATTTTGATATTTCTATGTGATGTGATTTCATACATTATAATGCCTATAGGCATTATTACAGCATACAAATTAAAATATTAATTTCAAATAATTTTTGTTGAAACTGACTTTATTATTTAAATAAATGATTAATATAATAATATCTGAAGCACTGAATAAAAATAACTAAAATTAGAACAATGCATTTTGAAATTTATTGTATTGAAATTAAACATCAACATTTGATTACTATTTCATTATTTTTAGAAGTATAATATTAATACATTGTATTAATTTATAAATAAATATTCGCTCCATTCTAAAAAAGTTAAAACTATAGTTTTTTATTATATTTTATGAAATTGATACATTATTTTTTTTTTCAAACTTGGCATTATTATAATTTTGAATTATTTTCATTTATTTAGTAGGATACATTTTTGGTTACTCTTCTAAAAAAAACATCAATACATGGATTTCACCTTTTATAGTTAACTTAAAACAATGTGAATTTATATATAAAGTGTATCTGTGGATAAGTAAGTAATATGTTTGTACAACAATAAAATAATATAGGTATTTGATGCACTAAAAATTATTATTATTATATAATAATTGTCTAGATCTAAAAACTTCAAAGACTGCCTCAAGACATTTTATTTAACCATCACCTAGTCGTTCTGTGCTCTTTGAACGTTTTTATAAACACTAGAATAATCGAAAATCAAAAGAATTTTCTACTTACTTATCACTCTTCACTCTTTTCTCTATTTAATAAAGACAGATTGACCTCTAGACATTTTATTCATGATTTTTACTCTTTAGCCCATAAGTAACCGCCACCAAGACACACAAACATTTCATTCTTTTGAACTTTTTCTGATAAAACACCAGACCTTCGCTTCGGTAGGGAAGGTATAATTTGTATATTCGGTTGCCTATATCCAGGGGCATATGTACCGAACTACTGAAATGTGTGATGCATACATTTTATAAACGTACAACACGTGAGGTTAGGTTAGGTTAGGTTAGGTTGAAGAAGTATGATCAATACTTCCGTATTCTTATTTTAAAATAAACACACAATGTAAAATATACACACAATTTAAAATATACACTTAATTTAAAATATACACTTATTTTAAAATTTACACACAATTTAAAATATACACTTATTTTACAATTTACACCCAATTTTTTCGGTCATTTTTGCTTCATTGTGGTAGCCCTTGTGGAAAGGCTATTGGTCGTAGGGGTTTACATTTAGTGTCGACGAATGGAAAATTTTGTGGGCTTTCTGATGAATTCATAAAAAGTACTAACAGAACGCTTGAAGTTGAGCTTTTTGTCTAACAGAACGAAAAAAACTACAACATACATTTTTGCGTTATGTTAGGTCTGGATTTTGGTTTTTCCCATAAACGAATATCTAAAGCCGTTATGTTAGCACTTTTGAACTCGGACACTTATAATATTTTAAACGCCAAATCTTTTGGTGTGAGTTCTGGGGTCTTAGGGCTAATAGTTTGGGCTCCAGGCCCCCTCAAAGTAGGGAGGGTCGCTGTTTTTTTGGCCTTCTTAGGGCATTCTGGCGTGTCATTAATTTTTTTTTCACAAATTATGTTATAGTCATAGTGTGACGCCGATCGGGCCGAGTGTAGTATCAAATTAAACAACACATCCGGTGCTATCAGCTCACCGCGTAAGACTACCTAACCTTTGTTTGGCTCCGAATGGGGGGTTTGAAATTTTCGAACCCCCCCCAAAATAAGGGTTTCGGGTTATGGAATTTTTTCGTTAATGTCTTTTTTATAGTCCCGTGAAATATCTATCTAGCGCTTTTTGCTTGAACGTTCTATCTCTAATAAATCTCGAGATATCGTGTTTTGAATTTTCGTAGGTTAACACAGAGTTAGCCTAAGGGTAACTTTCGCCTATACAGGGTGATCCAACTAACGTAAGACACTCATTTTCTCTGAAAATATAAATATTTTGAAAATTATTTTTTTTTTATTCTTTTAGGTATAAGTTTTATTATATTTTTCAATACTTTGAAAATTTTTATCTCCATCCCTTATACGATAACAAGGTTCTAAGTTCGCGTTTTCAAATGGCAACATATGTTTTTAATTCCATAAATTTGTAGTAAAAAAATTTAAAAATATGTTTTCGTTTGAATTATTAATTTTCATCCATCTAGTCGTGAGCT
Organism: Adelges cooleyi; assembly: GCF_023614345.1. Taxonomy (NCBI): domain Eukaryota; kingdom Metazoa; phylum Arthropoda; class Insecta; order Hemiptera; family Adelgidae; genus Adelges; species Adelges cooleyi. The sequence continues at coordinate 231,314 of NW_026095882.1, read as the reverse complement.
ATGACTTTGTAAAGATATTACATTTTCTCTTAAATATTGTTATATTTCTTTGGTTTTCCAAAGACCGGGAGCCAATAAAATACTTATATATGATCGCATTGTCCGATAGGCGAGTACACAGATAACCAAACACAATAAAATGTTTTGTGATATTTTAGTTGACCAGCGATTCATATTTACAGATTACCGACTTTTCTAACACACCGTCATGATAGGTAGGTTGACAGATCTATATTGACAGCGGCTAACGAATGGCTATTCAACCACAACAATCAAAAACCGTGGTACAAGTAGGTTGATAACTGCTACTATGATGATAATACATAATATTATTATCATTCATAGATGTATATAATATTGTGGCGGCCCCACATACAGTACTGTAGCCAAGGTGGATTTATAAATCCACCTTGACTGTAGCGGATGTATGGCCACGAGGCGCCACAGCTAGCGCAACCTAGCTGTCGGCATCGATACCGCCTCAACACATGGTCAGATCGCCAGATCTCGGTAGTTGTGACGAACCGTAGCGAACTTCTCGCATGTGATCAAAGTCACCCAGAGCGCACACATAAATATGCACACGACAACTACCGACCAATGTCTTCGGACACCGGCCGGGCAACCTTTTGCCTGCATCCGCCACAATATTATGTATATCTGTGTTATCATTAAACTAGTTATCATATTTTTCTACTATCTATATTCTACATTCAACAAGTAACAGCACAGACTGCACAGTACAACAGATTAATATTATGCTATTATGAAAATTATAATTTCTATAGTTTTTATAGGTAGTAAACAATAGCTTTAAAATTTGGCTTACAATCTCATAAGTGCATACATTGAATGGACAATCGTCGGGAAGCGTTACTATTATTTGTTTAGTTATGTTGAATTTATTCAAAATATGTTCTGTGCTCAAATAATTGTTTCAAACAATTTACACTAAATAATGAATTTTAGATTTAATTTGCTTACTATTTTAATTCTACAGTAAATATTTAAAATGTTGCCAATTTTACATTTATAACTAACTTTTTTTTTTTTATAAACAACTTTATTAATAAAATAATGCAATAAAGTGGACTGTGTTTAAATGATTAAGTTGTCTAAGACTAGATATTTTTAAACAGTGTTAAGATTTCTTGTTTCTGTAACGGTAAATTCTTCAACAACACTGACATTTTATTTTTTTTAAAGTAAGTTACTTTCTTATCAAGATCCCATTAGTAAAAATATGGACCAAAAGTTTGTGACTCAATTACACTAAATCATACAATGATACTCAAACTCACCTGTGATTTGTTTTCAGAAATAAAGTTAAGGTTTGTGTCACGCAATAATTAAATGATCTTGTCTTTTTTATTTTATTAATTACAAATTAAATTAAATAGTTTATATATTTCTAATCCTTTTATTAGTACTTACTAACTATTATTATAACTTATAAGGTGTATAATGTTATAGTAATAGTTGTTCTAAAGCCTTTATAATAAAATATGTCTGTTTTAAAAATTTAAAATTGAACAGTTAATTCTTTTAAAGTTGAAGCCGCTTATTTTGATTTTATAATCAGTATTTTTTTATTTTTATTATTTTCTTCACTATTTAATATCTAGAAAATTAAAAGCTTAATAGATTTTAGTTGTTTAAAAAGAAAACCATTGTGTGATGTTTCCTTGTTTACCAAACAAATCAAAGTATTGACATTATTAAACTATTATAACGGGTACGTTTTACTAAGATTATGTTAAAGTAGCAATATTAAATCAAAAATAGGCAATAGCCTTTGCTAAATTGTAGTCTCTAAATTTAATAATTATTCTGTAATAAAACTCATTTTTGAGGATTTAAATTTTACGGAATTTGTACGCGACAAGTTTGTCTGATTTTATACACATACATGTATGTATATTACATATATGTATAAATACAAATATTTATAAAATAAATTATACTGACTTATGTCTTATAATGCATAGTTGTTAAAAATAAAATTTGTTTACATTTAATGATACAAATAATGGTTAAAAGAATATTTGCGACATTTTTCCTACTTTAAAGATTTAAAAACAATTTTCATTAATTTTTGTTGTGTGTACTTTACAAAATTTAAACAATGATAACACAATTGTATTGATAAATTTCAACGACGAATAGATAGTATAGTATAACATTTAAAGAACAATAATACTCTTTTGTCTGATAATAAAAGTATTTAACTAATAAACTATTCATAAACTTATTATTAATATCACAATAAATTAAAAAATTACAAATGTTACTATTTTGAAGTATTCAATCAATAATATGAAACAAAAACAATAACTATAAATTTGAAATTGAAATTGTTCAACTTCTATTATACTGATTAAAATTTTTTTTTTTGGTATAAATCTACTTTACCCGACACCTTTTTTTTTTCGATTTTTTTTTTAAATCGATAGTATTTTGCATGCTGATTACGAATCTGCAAAAATTTCGGGCCGCTCGCACTTACTTTGGAAGTTACAGACGTTTGAAGTTCGCAGATTTTGACTTACGCGCGCCCGGCAGGCCCCGTCTACCCGCGAACGCTGGACACATTGTTCGTCGGTCACCGCGGTCCCCTCGTCTACTTGTTTCCCACCCATCGTGCTCACCACTAATGACTAACATTAAGCAGGCTAGGTTTGGACTCGTTAGGTCACTAACCGCTCTCAGAGCAGTATTAGGTTAGTTTTTTTTATTCCCTTTAGGTGAGCTATTTTTTTCTCTGGGGGTTTGGGGGCGTGAGCCCCCATCCAACGAAGAGCTCCGAAGGGGCTCGAGACGGCTCCCGGAGCCGGCAGACGTAGGGAGTTGTTTTGCATAGTTAGTAGTTTATTTAATTAAAACTCAACTGAAAAAAGAAGTCTGCCCTATTTTAAATTCAGATTCGTAATCAGCGTAAAAAACACTATCATATGGCAATAAAAAAATCGAAAAAAAAGGTGTTCGCTAAAGTACGACCGCCACGTCGAAAGACGGCCGGTATGTCGAGAGCGGCGACCGACTAACGAAGTACCCAGGGGCCGCCGGACGACTGGGCCGGCCGGGCGCGCGTAAGTCAAAATCTGCGAACTTCAAACGTCTGTAACTTCCAAAGTAAGTGCGAGCGGCCCAAAATTTTTGCAGATTCTTAACCAGTATGCAAAATACTATCGATTTAAAAATAAAAAAAAATCGAAAAAAAAAGGTTAGGTTAGGTTAGGTTAGGTTTCAAGCAGCACGTCAAGGCTGCGGCGGTAAAAGCGCAGGGCGCGCTAACGTCCTTGTCAAGGCTTATGCCTAACATCGGCGGTGCCCGTGAGCCTAGACGAAGGTTGCTCGTCAGTGTCGTTCACTCGATACTCCTCTACGGAGCCCCGGTGTGGGCCAATGGGCTCCCCTACCGGAGGGCAAACGCGGATGAGCTATTGAGGGTGCAGCGCAGGGCTGTTCTTCGAAGCATCTGCGCGTACCGCACCGTATCGTACGACGCAGGTAACCTGCTGTCGGCGATACCACCAGCGGACCTCAAGGGCTGGGTGGGCCGTAGGCACGGTCTTATGTGCTACCGCCTCACCCAGTTGATGTCAGGGCACGGGTGCTTCAACGACTTCCTCCACAGGATCGGAAAAGCACCCAGTCCAACATGTGCACACTGCAACATGCTGGACAGTGCCAACCATACGCTGGTAGACTGTCCCGCCTGGGCAACCCAGAGGCGGGAGCTCTACGAAGCGATTGGGGACATCGACCCGGGAACCATGGTCCAGAAAATGGTGGGCAACGCCGAAGCCTGGAACGCTGTCGCCCGTTTTGCGGAACTCGTCCTTCGCGAAAAGGAAGAGGCAGAACGGGGCAGGCAGCGTCCCAACGGGTGAACGAGATGTCCAGGGCGGCGGGTGCGTGCGTCACCGGCCCGAGAAGACCTATCTGTACATAGAATTAAAAAATATAAAGCATAATGTATAAAGTAGTTATTAAGGTAAAGAAATGTATATAAAATTCCGTCGGGGCCCAATGTGCATATTGTTATTGGGCCCCCACCCGGAGAGGGTGTGTTAGCTTAAGACTAAATTGTTTAGGTTTAAGGCAAATGTTAGTGGGTGTGTGGAGCACCCACAACAAAGTTGTAAAATTTATTGTGCAATAAATGGCATCGGAAAACTGGGGGGAAGTAATGCCTCAACAGGCGAGTACCTCCCCAGTTTTCTATGGATGCAGTAAAAAAAAAAAAAAAAGGTTAGGTTAGGTTAGGTTGACTGGTAAAGTCCTATCCCCACCTCCACGCGGTGCCAGTTGGTAACGGCCCTTAATTGGGTTGGCTAACGGGGAAGGCGACTTAGAGCCGGCCCTTACTTTAATTAGTTGGGGTCGGCGAGGCAGGTGGTTCGCCTCTGGACAGAACAAAGGACCACAACCCGGCGGCGGGCATACCGCAAGGGGAAGGAGACCCCAAAAAACCATCATGGGAGACACCTTAATAAGTATAGTCCATACCGCACCAGTCGCCATTCGGATGACGGAGACAGGTGACGTCGGCGGGGGTTCCAGTAGCCCGGCCCCCGTTGACGCCGAACAAGGGCGAGCGAAGTGGAGGCCCCACACCCATTTGGATGTACCTTGCGATGCGGCTTGCTTAGCCAATTCGCAAGGGTACATGCCCCTAAGGCTGAGGGGCGGAGCTATAGAGGATGAAGACTACGACTACCAAGAGTTGATGCGGTGGGACAGCCTCAATGAGTATGCTGCAAGTGTCGATTGTATGCGGGAAGTCGCTAAAGAATTAGAAAAATTTGTGGGAGAAAACAAGAATGTCCACCGTCCGATCAAGGATATGGTGGCAAAACTTACTGTTTTCTCCCAACAAGCAGATATGATGTGGAAAGATGCCAGGGAGAATATAGAGAACACGAAGGCAGAGCTGCGGAGGGCCAGGCGTGAGGCGATCCGTCAGGCGGATGTTTCTATCCGGATGATGGACAGCAGCGCAGTGCTCCCCCAAAAAGGAAGCACCCCTCTGCAAACTCTCGCGATTGAGGGAGGAAGAAAGGGAGAAGTATCGGAAGGGAAAAAGAAGAAGGTGAAGAAAAAGAAGAAGAAGAGGAAACCAATCACCATGGAGGAGGAAAAGAGTGAACCGAGGAGGGCCAATGCGGAAGGCGCACCGAAACCCCCGCCCAGTAATAGGCAGGTGATTAGGCGCGCCGTCGCAGCAAAGGCGGTGGCTCTAGTGGTCAGGCCGGGACCTGGTCAGTCTTACGCATCCGTAACGAGGAAACTCCAAGCGAGCGTAGACGTCCAGGCTCTTGGTCTGGACATCAGGGCCATGAGAAGGACGGCCAACGGGGACGTGCGGCTGCAGCTGGCCCGGGGTCCTGACGAGGCTTCGGCTTCGGATAGGCTCCGGACGGCGGTTGTCGCCGTCCTCGGAGAAGAGGAGGCTACGGTGACGACTAGCTCCGTCCCAGTGGAGCTTGTCGTCAGCGACCTGGACGAGGAGGCAACGGCGGAGGAGGTGCTCGAGGCCTTTCGCCGCATACCCGGAGGAGGAGAAGGAGCAGCTGTAGTTCGGGTTCCGAGGAGATGGAAGGAGGCGAAGCTTGTTCTTTTACCGAAGCCTAACAAGCCGTTGGAGGATCCATCGTCGTACCGCCCCATCTGTTTGTTGAACACAGTGGGGAAACTACTAGAGAAGATAATTGTGAGAAGGTTGCGAGTCTTCCTGGAGCAAAATGAGGTGATTAACCGGAATCAGTACGGGTTCAGAGCCGGACGGTCAACACTGGACGCTTTTAGTCATCTACGGCGGCTAGTTGAAGAGGCAAACGGGCAGGGTATGACCTGGCAGAACAATAAGATCGTCGGTATGTTAACTCTTGACGTGCGAAATGCCTTCAACTCCGCACCGTGGGAATGCATAGTCGAGGCGCTAACTACAATGGCGGTTAGGTTAGGTTAGGTTAGGTTAGGTTAGGTTAGGTTAGGTTAGGTTAGGTTAGGTTGGGTTAGGTAGGTTAGGTTAGGTTAGGTTAGGTTAGGTTAGGTTAGGTTTGGTTGGGTTAGGTTAGGTTAGGTTAGGTTAGGTTAGGTTAGGTTAGGTTAGGTTAGGTTAGGTTAGGTTAGGTTAGGTTAGGTTAGGTTAGGTTAGGTTAGGTTAGGTTAGGTTAGGTTAGGTTAGGTTAGGTTAGGTTAGGTTAGGTTCCCCCGCGGGTTAGGTTAGGTTAGGTTAGGTTAGGTTAGGTTAGGTTAGGTTAGGTTAGGTTAGGTTAGGTTAGGTTAGGTTAGGTTAGGTTAGGTTAGGTTAGGTTAGGTTAGGTTAGGTTAGGTTAGGTTGACTGGTAAAGTCCTATCCCCACCTCCACGCGGTGCCAGTTGGTAACGGCCCTTAATTGGGTTGGCTAACGGGGAAGGCGACTTAGAGCCGGCCCTTACTTTAATTAGTTGGGGTCGGCGAGGCAGGTGGTTCGCCTTTGGACAGAATAAAGGACCACAACCCGGCGGCGGGCATACCGCAAGGGGAAGGAGACCCCACAAAACCACCATGGAAGACAACTTATTAAGTATAGTCCATACCGCACCAGTCGCCATTCGGATGACGGAGACAGGTGACGTCGGCGGGGGTTCCAGTAGCCCGGCTCCCGTTGACGCCGAACAAGGGCGAGCGAAGTGGAGGCCCCACACCCATTTGGATGTACCTTGCGATGCGGCTTGCTTAGCCAATTCGCAAGGGTACATAGACGAGAACAACCCAGAGAGAGGGAAGAATACAGAGGGAAAAGAAGTTTGTAACCCGAAGGACATCATCCTAGAGAAGGAAGACAGAACATGGAAGGAACTAATCGAAAATTTCAAGGCTATTGCAGAAGTTGCACGCCAGCAAAACTGCCACAAGTCAGTCAAGCAGTCAGTACGAAAGATCGACCCACTACTTAAGCAATTGGAAGGCTACCGAGGAAATTTCCGAAAGGACTTTGGGAAGGGCGAAGGCCCGACCAAACGGAAGGAGAGAGACGATAAAACGCCGAGCCCGACGAGGAAAATCTTGCCCTGGAGCGCGGTGACCAGTATTGGGAGAACCCCACCTTTTAGGGGTGGAAAATTTTCGGTGGCATCAACCTCCATTCTACGCCGACACCACGAGTCAAACTGGAATGAGGACGTTCTAGCTGACCAAGAGAAGACGTTCCGAGACCAGACTCAGGAGATCGTCGATCGGCTGGAAGCGATGCATGAACTACAACAACAGCAAATTGCGGAAATGAAAAAAGTACAAGAACAGCTGCAAGAAGAAATAAAGGAACTGAAAAAAGAAAAGCTGCGTGGTCCTGAAAAACGGACAAGAAAACAACGGCGGAACAACGCACATGCCGGAAACGGGTTAGAGAATAAGGAGCCCATCACACTCTATGAAATCACAGAAGAGGAAGGGATAACCCCAACCCGAAGAACAAAACAAGGAAAACAGGTCATACCAATACTGCAACCTGAACTAGGCGTGGAGCCACTTGAGCCACTTGATTTACCAACGGCAGAGCAACACAGTGGTGAAAATATGGAATGGAAGAAAGTCAGCAAACGACGAAAGAAAAAGAACCTCGCCAAGGTCACGCCGGACGCAGTTATCGTAAAATGTACAGAAAATCGAACGTATGCTGACACACTAAAAAACTTGAAGAAGAATCTAAATGACGCTGGGCTAGCAAACGAAGTAGCAACGGCAAGGGAAACAAGGGACGGAAACTTGCTCCTCCAAATGAGGAAACGCACGACCAAAACCTCCCATGTGAAAACAATCGCAGAAAGTACGACCGGAGTTGAAACCCAGGTCAGAACAACGAACGTTGCGGTCGAGATACGCGGCTTAGATGCGGATGTGACAAAAGAGGAGCTTGCCACTGAAATATCCTCCAAGACATCGGCCAAGATGACCAGCGAAAACGTCAAAGCAATTAAGCCCGTTCGCGGAGGGAAATGCACAGCAGTGGTCCTCCTCCCGGCCAGAGTCGCCAACGAATTAGCGACAGGGCCGCGGCTACGCATCGGTTGGGCGCCCTGCACCATCAAAATACGTATACCAATGGTTAGATGCACCCGCTGCCTAGACTTTGGCCACAGAAAGAGGACGTGCACCGGGCCTGACCGCGAGGCAACTTGCTTAAATTGCTGGGAGACCGGGCACGCTAAAAAGGACTGCAGTGCCGAGGCACAGTGTGGCCTGTGCAAAGAAGAGGGGGTAGAAGGGTCAGGTAGCCACTACTCTGGAGGGGAAGATGCCCTACATTCCGACGGTTTCTGGAGAGCCGAAGGAATAAACAATGACCAATTTTCTACAAATAAACCTTAACTGTTGTAAGGTGGCGCAACAGTTATTACTCCAAACAGCCACAGAGAAGGAAGCCGACGTTCTAATCATATGCGAACAAAACAGATCATTACCACATTGGTACACGGATACAGACGGCAAAGCTGCCATTGCACTCCACCAAAACGTTATCCCGGAGGAACTAGGTAACCCGGGTAAGGGGTATGTGTGGGTGAGGATCGGAGGTATTCGAATCTACTCCTGCTATGTCTCCCCAAACATCACGCTTACAGAATACAAAGCCTACCTGGGACGCTTAGAGGCGAGCATACGAGCAGGAAGCGGTGAAGTAATTCTGGCTGGAGACTTTAACGCTAAGAGTGCAGAATGGGGCTCAACAGTCACTGACCAAAGAGGTGATGAGCTTTCGTCGCTAATCGCCTCTCTGGACCTAAGCGTGTGCAACAGAGGAAAAATCCCAACCTTCGAAAGAGGCGTCAGCCGTTCCATCCTTGACGTGACATTTGCCTCGCACCTCACGGCAAGGCAGGTAAGGGATTGGAAAGTACTCAACGAGGAGACAAGAAGCGACCACAAATACCTCTTCTTCAAACTCGATACATACACGGAAAGAGGCAGCAGAGTTAGTGCTGGTTGGAGCTGGAAGAAACTAAACCCGGAAAAAATGGAAAAGTACCTAAACGAGCAAGAACACCCGAGAGACGCGCAGGAACTGATGGAGATCATGAGAGGGGCGTGCGATGCAGCCATGCCGAGAAGGAAGCAAGGGCGTAGCCACCACAAACCCCAATACTGGTGGACGCGGGAAATAGCGGACTTGAGGAAGGCAACATTCACAGCCAGAAGAAGTTACCAAAAGGCGGCCAGGAGAGGGCCAGCCGAAGAGGAAAAACGCAAATTCAAGGAGACCAAAAAAACACTCCGAGTAACAATAAGGAGGAGCCAGGAGAATTGCTGGAAGAAACTGTGCGCGGAGGTCGATCGGGATCCCTGGGGAACACCGTACAGGATGGTTATGAGAAAAATCGGAAGGCGACCCCCAGTCCCTACGGACATGATTCCTGCAATAATAGCAGAACTATTTCCAACACATCCACCGACAGAAGAAACGGTGGATCAAACCGTTACGCACATACCCCCCATGACGTTTCAAGAACTAGAGCTGGCAAGCAAAAGACTACACCCGGGAAAGGCACCTGGGCCCGACGGGGTACCAAACGAGGCATTAAAGATCGCGGTTAAAACACAGCCAACGTTTTTTCAGGAGGCACTAAACCGGTGCATGACGGATGGTGTTTTCCCTAAGACATGGAAACGAGCGAGGCTGGTGCTACTACGCAAAGGGGACAAACCAGCAGACCAGCCGTCAAGCTATCGACCGCTCTGTATGCTGGACACAACGGGTAAGTTATTCGAGCGTATACTATGTAACCGCATTGAAGAAGCTCTGGTCAATGAAGGAACCAATCTTGCTAACAACCAATATGGATTCAGGAAAGGACGGTCGACGATCGATGCCATCGAAAGGGTTATGACTGAGGTGGCAGATGCCGGGACAGGAACCATATACAAGAGGGAGCTATGTGTACTGGTTACGCTTGATGTCGCCAATGCTTTTAATTCAGCATCATGGAACGCAATAATCCGAGCAATGGAAAACAAAAAAGTACCAGGATACCTTATACGCACAGTACGGAATTATCTATGTGACAGGGAAATAACATATGGCGACGACCAAACAACCGTACAACTGTCAAGTGGAGTCCCGCAAGGGTCGGTCTTAGGTCCCCTTCTTTGGGGTATTATGTATGATGGTCTTCTTACAAAAGAAACACCAGACGGGGTAACCTTAGTCGGGTTTGCAGACGATGTAGCAATAGTCGGCAGAGCTATGAGTACCCAACAACTCGAGGAATCAGTCAACAGAACTCTGCAGATGGTCCAAGATTGGATGAACACCCAAAAACTTAGACTAGCACTCCAGAAGACAGAAGCAGTCATGCTGACTAGAAAAAGGGATTATCGGAAGCCAATATTCACACTGGAAGGCCAGCAAATAGCCACAAAGAACTCGCTGAGGTATCTAGGCATTGAAATAGACGTAGGGAGAAGATTCAAGGTGCACGAGCAGAAAGTCGGGGCAAAGGCCATGAGAACGGCACAGGCATTGACTAGAATCCTACCAAACATTGGCGGGTCGTCGACAGCCAAGAGGAAGCTTCTAACGAGTGTCGTGCATAGCCAGATATTGTACGCTGCACCGATATGGTCGCCTCTACTATATCATAGACCAAACAGCACCGTACCGATTAAGGGGGATGTAGCGAAACACATCAAGTCCGCCCAGCGATTAATGGCGCTGAGAGTGACGAGGGCATATCGGACAGTATCCTATGAGGCAGTAACGCTCATAGCATCAATGCCTCCCATAAAACTGCTAGCAAAGGAGCGCATAGCAATACGTAATGCCACAGACAAATGTCAGACTGCCAGAGATGCCCGAAAGGACACTATGAAGGAATGGCAAAGAGAATGGGAAAAGGCGGAAAATGGCAGGTGGACGTACACGCTAATCAGCAACATAGAAAAATGGGCAAACAGGAAACATGGCGACTTGGACCACTTCCTCACGCAAGTTCTTACGAACCATGGTTGTTTTAACGCCTACCTACATAGGATGAAAAAATTGGAAACTCCAAAGTGCTCCTGGTGTGAGGCTGACACCGACGATGCCAATCACACACTGTTCGTGTGTGACGCTTTTGAAAACTGGCGAAGGGTGCTCGTTGGAGAGATAGGCCACGATCTAACAGCGGCCAACATCGTGGACACCATGTTAGAGTGCAGGAGTAAATGGAACTTGATTGTTTACTATATCAATAAAGTGATGAGGCATAAATGCGATGCCGAAAGACAACAACAGTCATCGACGAGGAATACGCAACTAACAACTTAAAACGGAAAAACGGCAGCCGATGGGTGGCCCGGCGGCCTATACAAGGCGGGGCGAAGGTAAACAGGAAGCGCTTGGCGGCCTCTTCAAGGCGGAGCGGAAGAAAAGCGGAGGCAGAATATTATAGTAACTAAAACTACTATCCAGTTAGAATTATTAATTTGTTGTAGGCCGAATGGCCAAAATTAGTGGAGTAGGGTCCGCTCTATTTTGTAAAATTTAATGTGAAATTGTAAATGTTTGTTTTTTTTTATAAATAAACAATGATAGTGGCCCCTATGTTTTGCGAAAGCAGTTCGGGGGCCGCTATTATTCTTTTGACAGCAAAAAAAAAAAAAAAAAAAAAAAAAAAAAAAAGGTTAGGTTAGGTTAGGTTAGGTTAGGTTAGGTTAGGTTAGGTTAGGTTAGGTTAGGTTAGGTTAGGTTAGGTTAGGTTAGGTTAGGTTAGGTTAGGTTAGGTTAGGTTAGGTTAGGTTTGGAGCGCTGAGTGGGTGGACAGTACGGTCGGAGGAAGATAACCACTCCGACCACCACACCATCCAGTTCGAGATGTTGACTGGCAGGCGCCCGCACCGCACCGCTCAACATCTCAAAGGCTGGAATACCGCGAAGGGCATCGGCAGGGACCTCTTCACCGCCGGGTATGCGCTTGCCAAGTGGGGAAGAGAGATCGTGGAGCCGCCAGACGACCCCAACGAGCTCGTGGAATGGTGGGCGGCGGAGTTCGAGAGGCGTGTCACGCACACTTGCAACTTCGCACTACCCACCAGGAAGGGTCCACCAGGGGCAAAACCCCCGGCCCACTGGTGGACGGCTGAAATAGCCGAGCTCAGAAGGACATGCACGAGGGCAAGGAGGGCCGTCAAGCGTGCCGCCACGCGGGAAGCGGCCAGGGGCGGCAGAGAAGCCGAGAACATCTCTGCAGAAGCCCTGGCGGCGCTCAGAGAGGCAAGGCGGAACCTCAAGGTGGCAGTTCACCGCAGCAAGAGGAGGTGCTGGGACGAGCTTGTGCAGTCCGTGGACCAGGACCCGTGGGGAAAACCCTATAAGCTGGTGATGAAGAAGCTGAAGGGGGCTCCCGCCGCGGATCAGATGGAGGCCGCCGCTCTGGAAAGAGTAACGAGTGCTCTTTTTCCAGACGACGGGGCCTTCGTTCCGGTTCCGGTCCCGAGGCCACTGACCGACGACCACCCCGTGTTCACGCGGGAGGAAGTCGGGGTTGCGGTCGCGCGGGTAAAGGGCAGGAAGAAAGCCCCTGGTCCGGACTGCATCAACAACGCGATCCTTGCGGAGACATACAAGGCTGACCCGACCTTCGTTGTCTCCATGCTGAACGCCTGCCTCAAGGCGGGTGGCTTTCCCACACGTTGGAAGCAAGCACGACTAGTGCTGCTTCGCAAGGGGCAAAAGCCGGTGGACGAACCATCGTCATACCGGCCGCTGTGCCTCTTGAACGACGTTGGGAAGCTACTGGAGTTCCTGCTAGTCCGCCGGTTGGAGAAGCACCTCGACGACAGAGGGGGGCTATCAGACCGGCAGTTCGGCTTTCGGAAGGGAAAGTCGACGGACGACGCATTGCGCATGCTCCGAGAGAAGGCACTCACCGCCGTGAACAGCTACGAGGCCTGTGTGGCAGTCAGCCTGGATGTCAGAAACGCATTCAACTCCATCGGCTGGCGCCATATAATGAGTGCCCTACAGGAGTGGGAAGTGCCGCTGTACCTACAGCGCATTTTCAGCTCCTACTTCTCGGAGCGGGCAGCAAGGATCGCGTGCCCCGCAGCGGACGACGGTGAACTGCGGGTGGAGGTTTCATGCGGTGTTCCACAGGGATCGGTGGTGGGGCCGACCCTATGGAACTTGACGTACGATACGGTGTTGCGAGCCGAACTACCGGTCCAGTCAACGGTAATCGGCTTCGCAGACGACACGCTCGTCATCGCCTCTGGCAAGACGGTCGAGGAGGTGGAGGACAGAGTAAACGGAGCTCTGAGCGCGGTAGCGACCAAGTTCCGCTCTCTGGGCCTGCACCTGGCTGTCGAGAAGACAGAAGCGGTGGCGTTCAGGAGGAATTACAAGGATCGGGTTCCACGTATTTTCCTCAATGACGTAGAAGTTGAGGTAACCGAGACCATGAAGTACCTAGGGGTCATCGTGGATCGCGACCTCAGCTTCAAGCAGCACGTCGAGGCTGCGGCGGTAAAAGCGCAGGGCGCGCTCACGTCCTTGTCAAGGCTTATGCCTAACATCGGCGGCCCCCGTGAGCCTAGACGAAGGCTGCTCGTCAGTGTCGTTCACTCGATACTCCTCTACGGAGCCCCGGTGTGGGCCATTGGGCTCCCCTACCGGAGGGCAAACGCGGATGAGCTATTGAGGGTGCAGCGCAGGGCTGTTCTTCGAAGCATCTGCGCGTACCGCACCGTATCGTACGACGCAGGAAACCTGCTGTCGGCGATACCACCAGCGGACCTTCTGGCCATAGAGCGTGAAGAGGCGTTTCGACTGCGCCGGCTAGCCGAAGAGGAAGAGAGGCCGCCAAACCCCCTCCGGGTCTACACCCTTAACAGGTGGGAGAGGCGGCTCCAGACGGCGACGAGTGGTGAGTGGACCCGAACACTCATCACGGACCTCAAGGGCTGGGTGGGCCGTAGGCACGGTCTCATGTGCTACCGCCTCACCCAGTTGATGTCAGGGCACGGGTGCTTCAACGACTTCCTCCACAGGATCGGAAAAGCACCCAGTCCAACATGTGCACACTGCAACATGCTGGACAGTGCCAACCATACGCTGGTAGACTGTCCCGCCTGGGCAACCCAGAGGCGGGAGCTCTACGAAGCGATTGGGGACATCGACCCGGGAACCATGGTCCAGAAAATGGTGGGCAACGCCGAAGCCTGGAACGCTGTCGCCCGTTTTGCGGAACTCGTCCTTCGCGAAAAGGAAGAGGCAGAACGGGGCAGACAGCGTCCCAACGGGTGAACGAGATGTCCAGGGCGGCGGGTGCGTGCGTCACCGGCCCGAGAAGACCTACGTGTACATAGAGTTAAATATATAAAATACAATGTATAAGAGTAGTTTTTAAGGTGAAAAATGTATATAAATTTCCGTCGGGGCCCAATGTGCATATTGTTATTGGGCCCCCACCCGGAGAGGGTGTGTTAGCTTAAGTTTAAATTGTTAAGTTTAAGGTAAATGTTAGTGGGTGTGTGGAGCACCCACAACAAAGTTGTAAGATTTATTTAATAATAAATGGCATCGGAAAACTGGGGGGAAGTAATGCCTCAACAGGCGAGTACCTCCCCAGTTTTCTATGGATGCAGTTAAAAAAAAAAAAAAAAAAAAAAGGTTAGGTTAGGTTAGGTTAGGTTAGGTTAGGTTAGGTTAGGTTAGGTTAGGTTAGTTAGGTTAGGTTAGGTTAGGTTAGGTTAGGTTAGGTTAGGTTAGGTTAGGTTAGGTTAGGTTAGGTTAGGTTAGGTTAGGTTAGGTTAGTTAGGTTAGGTTAGGTTAGGTTAGGTAGGTAGGTTAGGTTAGGTTAGGTTAGGTTAGGTTAGGTTAGGTTAGGTTAGGTTAGGTTAGGTTAGGTTAGGTTAGGTTAGGTTAGGTTAGGTTAGGTTAGGTTAGGTTAGGTTAGGTTAGGTTAGGTTAGGTTAGGTTAGGTTAGTCGCGTTGTAGCAGCCGTCGAGTGCACATATGTCTCCGGTCGCTCCGTGTCATTGAGTGTTTTTGCGCGAATTTTTTTCGACCGTTTTTTGTGTTTGACGTGTCGAAAAATCCGTCTTGGCTTTGTCGTCACAACGCGGGGTTCGGCAAAGAAATCGTTTAAATATTAAAGTCGTGGTGCCGATTTTAAGTTTGGATAAATCGTGTTTTCGTACTATTTTGCTGTCCCGCGCACGGCAGTGGGGTAATCGAAACTTTTTAAGTCCGATCAGTGCGTGCGGCGGCTTGAAAAATTCGTCTCGCGCTCGTCGATTCAACGCGGGGTCTACCGTTTAGGTCGGTGGATTATTGAACCGGCAGTGACGTTTGTAAGTCGCAAGTTTTTACTTGTTAATTATTTTGTGCAGTGAAAAATAACAGTGTGCGTTACACGGGGAACGCGAGTGTAACTGTTTTTGATTCTCGTTCGGCTCCCAGTTGTGGTAGAGCTACCATTGAAAACTTGTTGGATCCAGCGCAGCACCAGCAAGGCAGGCATACCATCGCCAAAGCTGTAAGTTTAAAACTTAATTAGTTATTAATCCTTGAAAATAGTGCCGAATCGACAGCCGCCGGGCGGTGTCGAATTACAACGCCGAGCGCGGCGCACCGCAGACGGCCGGCCGTTCCCGGAATCGGCGGCGGCGCGCAAATTGGTGTCACGCATACAGAGCGTGCGTAGTGTTTATAGTTTTCGTTTTTAAAATAATTTTAAATTAAATTAAAGTAAATTTTTATCTTTTAATTTATATTATTTGCACAAACAATAGTAATAGTTATAATAATATTAAGTGTGCGCAAAAGAAAAAAAAAAAAATAAATAAATAATGCCGTTTCTCCCTGGTCCCAGGGATTATAATTTTCGTTTTTAAACCAAAAAAAAAAAAAATAATTATTTTAATTGTTTTTTTTTTGGTTTTTTCTTTTTTTGTCTATCATATTATTTACACTTACAACAGTAACAGTTGTAATATTAATAAAGGCGCGCAAAGGATACAATGCCGTTTTTCCCCGGCTTCAGGGGGATCCGGTCTCGCGACGATGCGGGTTTTAGGCTCTTGTCGACGAGTACGCCAAACACATCCACGTCGTCCTTTCCCTCATTCATGGACAGCTCAGAAATGAGCAGCGTCCTGGGGGGAAGGCCGTTCGACAACACCGCCAGCACGAGGAGGCTCAACACGTCGGAGTGTGTGGCCATCCGTAGGTCGAGCCGTCGGAGACGATCCAGGCGATCGACAAAGGCCAAGAGCTCTATCTGGGATACCCCATCCTCCGGTGACAAGAAGGGGGGGGCCTCTTGGGCGACGGCGATGGGCACGGTCGGAGGGGCGGCGTTAATAGGCAAGGGCCTAAAAAATACGTCGATAAATTTTAGCGTGTTCGGCCCGGAAAATAATGGGGCCACAATTAAACAGGCCGACCCGATCCCGAGCTGGAAACACCACCAGCTCGGGCTGGCCAACTGGAGGTCAGGGGTTAAAACGCTTGCCCCTAGCGTCCCCACGGCGGCGGTGGCGGCGGCCCCCGTAGCACTCGCCGGCACTAAAGCAGCGGTCAAGTCGCTGCGACCCGACCCAGCGACCAGGCCTCTCCCAGCAACACCGGAGGGCACGGAGAAAACGGAAACGGGGGTCCAAACGGACAACGATGGTGTGTACGCCACCATCGGAGGTCGCGAGGACCCCCCTGGCACCGCACAGACGTCACGGCCTGTCCGCTCCTGCGGACAAGTCGAGGACGTCTACGCGGTGCCAGTGGACAACAAGGGACTTAATGGAGCCTTCCACCACCCGAGGATAAACTCCTCGGGGAGCATTGGAGGGCGACCTATTAGTCCAAAAGGAAATTGGACCTCTGCGGAGGGAGGGTCGAACCCTCCGCAGTTGCATGGCATTCACCCTGCGGGAAGGACACCCAAAGAAAAACCAGCCAAAATCAACATGGAAACACAACAAAACGGAATCGAAGCATCCGCGGGGCCCTCATCGGAGGGATCGGACCTCGTGGAAACGGCAGGTGGGAGTGGCTCGTCCCACCGGTCGACATCAAGCATAGCCAATAAAAGTGCAGGGAATTCGCGTGACCCTGCCGCCAGCGGGGCTGGTAAAGTAAACGTAGGTGGGGCTGGGAAGCAGGGCCTCACCGGTGGTGAAATAGCCACTGAACCGACTGTACACGGAAAAACTGGAGATCGGAAAGATCCTGGCGTAGAAATGGAGGTGTTCGAGGATGCCTCGGACCAACATATCACCTCACCAGTCAGGAGATCGAGCTTGTGCGGACAGGCCGACCTCAACCTTATCCACGCCCTGAACAGATCAATGGATCTTCAGGCAAAATTAAAGGCGCAGGAGGATAAGGTCGATGGGATCATTATAGACCTAAAGGAGCTCGTGCAGCCAGCCGAGCCCAAGAAAAGAACCGACCCTAACCCGGGTCTGAACCGGCTGTTGGAGCTGTCAGATGCCACTGTCAGCCAAAAGCACAAAGCAACCATCAGGAGTGTCATTGAGCACTTGGAACTCCTGGTGGACGCGAGAATGGTGTGCAAGAAGCTGCGGATCGCTCGCGAAAACTCGGAGTCCGAGAGGAACGCCTTACGTCAAACCGTCCAGACGAATAAGGCAACTGCTCCGATCTTCCTCCTCCAACAGGAAGCCCCGCGGAGGAAAAGGCAGGTAGTAATGGTGGACGTAGGCACGCATACGCCGAACTGGGAGCCGTATTCGCCTATGCGGGATTCGCCGCAGCTTCAGTCTCCACTGAAGCCAAAGCGACTGCTGAAGTCACCGACCAAAAGTCAGGCCCACACCCAACTACAGCCGCAGCCACAACCGCAGCCGCAGCAGCAGCCGCAGCAACAGCCGCAGCCGCAGCCGCAGCCGCAGCCGCAACAACATCCGCAGCAGCAGCCGCAGCAACAGCAGCAGCCTCAGCCTGAGCCTCAGCCTCGGCTAAGGCGGCCAAGGCGGCGCAGGAAGGGCCAGCAGCTACAGCAGCCACAACCGCAGGTGCAAACGAGGCACCAGCAACGGCCGCCGCAACAGCAGCAGCAGCAGCCCCCACGCCAGCAGCAGCAGCAGCAACAGCAGCAGCGGCAGCAGCAGATGCAGCAGCCCCAACGCCAGCAGCAGCAGCAGCAGCAGCAACAGCAGCAGCGGCAACAGCAGCAGCAGCCGCAACAGCGGCAGCAGCAGCAGCCGCAGCAGCCGCAGCAGCAGCAGCGTCAGAGACAGCAGCAGCAGCAGCGCCAGCGACAGCAACAGCCGCAACAGCAGCGTCAACGACAACAGCAGCAACAGCAACAGCAGCAGCAACGACAGCAGCAACAACAACCACTGCAACAGCAAGGGGCCCCGGTCTCGCCCAACGCGACCGCCGCAAATCGGGATAACCCGCGGGTCAGGTTTGTGGAGCCCACCGAGCGGTGGAGCGAGGTGGTCCGGAGAAGGCCCGAGGGAATGGGCCCACAAAGAAGAGGCCCCACCCCCGAGGAGCTCAAGAGGAAGCTGCCGAGGTCAGAGGCCATAGTGATTGGACCACTACCGGACGGCACGTCCTATGGTGTGGCCATGAAGAAGGCGATTGGAGCAGTTAACCTGTCGGCGCTCGGGGTGACCGTCGACAGTTCCACCCGCACCCGCAACGGCGCTGTGCTCCTACAGCTTAAGTGCACCCCCGCGCAAGCGGACGAGGTGGCCGCTAAGCTGAGGGGAGTGTTAGGATCTGGAATCAGGGTCGGCAGACCGAGCAGGAAAGCGTCGATCCTGATCCTAGACGTCCAAGAGTGGGTCGAGGCCGAGGAGCTGCAAGCGGCAATCAGGGCAGTCGTTAGCGAAGGGCCAGCGGCAGGGCTCCAGGACGAAGTACCGTTGCCGGTGATCACCCGGAGCGAAACTGGCACCGGCGGGTTTGGCCGCATGGCAGTCCCCATGAAGGTGGCGGTTCAGTTGGCTGCGGTGAAGAAGATCCGGGTCAACTGGAGCACCTGTCGCATCAGGATCCCCGAGGACAAGGGACCCAGGTGCTTCAGGTGTCTGCAACGCGGGCATATGGCCACCGGTTGCAAGGGCCAGGACCGCTCCGGGTGCTGTTTTCGGTGCCACGAGACGGGCCACAAGGCGAAGGACTGCCAGGGGCCCGTCGCCAGGGGCAAGCGCATCGAATCAAGTGAAGAGGGCCGCCACCGCCCAGCCCCCTCAGCCACAACCGAAGACGTAGGGGTTAGCGAGGAAGACCGGGAGCAGCGGAACTCCCAGTCAACATCGGGAGCGTAGGGAGGCAGTGCATGAGGTTTCTGCAAGTTAACCTCAACCACTGCCGACTTGCGCAGGACCTCCTAGCCCAGACGGTCTCGGAGGAGAGGGTCGATGTGGTAATAGCATCCGACCCTCATGGCGTTACCAACGACGTCGGTGGCTGGATCACCAGCGGAGGGACCAGCCGTGCAGCGATCGGGATCTTCGGTAACGGAATCCCGGTAGCGGCCATCCAGCGAGATGACGAGTACGTAGCAGCTAGAGTAGGTGGCGTACACATCTACAGTTGCTATGTATCTCCGAATCAAACTGCGAGGCAGTTCACGGCGTTCCTCCAGCGACTCGAGGACAGCCTAAGGGTATTAGGGCCAACCGCCAAAACCATCATCGCGGGCGACTTCAACGCGCGCTCGGCAGCCTGGGGGGACTGGGTGTCCGACGCGCGGGGAGATGGCCTAGTATCCCTTGTCGACGGGCTGGGCCTCGTGGTGGTCAACGAGGGGGCGGAGCCGACCTTCGTTGGGAGGGGCCGAGGCTCAATAGTAGACGTCACCCTTGCAAGTGAGTCTGCTATTGGAGCGCTGAGTGGGTGGACAGTACGGTCGGAGGAAGATAACCACTCCGACCACCACACCATCCAGTTCGAGATGTTGACTGGCAGGCGCCCGCACCGCACCACTCAACATCTCAAAGGCTGGAATACCACGAAGGGCATCGGCAGGGACCTCTTCACCGCCGGGTATGCGCTTGCCAAGTGGGGAAGAGAGATCGTGGAGCCGCCAGACGACCCCAACGAGCTCGTGGAATGGTGGGCGGCGGAGTTCGAGAGGCGTGTCACGCACACTTGCAACTTCGCACTACCCACCAGGAAGGGTCCACCAGAGGCAAAACCCCCGGCCCACTGGTGGACGGCTGAAATAGCCGAGCTCAGAAGGACATGCACGAGGGCAAGGAGGGCCGTCAAGCGTGCCGCCACGCGGGAAGCGGCCAGGGGCGGCAGAGAAGCCGAGAACATCTCTGCAGAAGCCCTGGCGGCGCTCAGAGAGGCAAGGCGGAACCTCAAGGTGGCAGTTCACCGCAGCAAGAGGAGGTGCTGGGACGAGCTTGTGCAGTCCGTGGACCAGGACCCGTGGGGAAAACCCTATAAGCTGGTGATGAAGAAGCTGAAGGGGGCTCCCGCCGCGGATCAGATGGAGGCCGCCGCTCTGGAAAGAGTAACGAGTGCTCTTTTTCCAGACGACGGGGCCTTCGTTCCGGTTCCGGTCCCGAGGCCACTGACCGACGACCACCCCGTGTTCACGCGGGAGGAAGTCGGGGTTGCGGTCGCGCGGGTAAAGGGCAGGAAGAAAGCCCCTGGTCCGGACTGCATCAACAACGCGATCCTTGCGGAGACATACAAGGCTGACCCGACCTTCGTTGTCTCCATGCTGAACGCCTGCCTCAAGGCGGGTGGCTTTCCCACACGTTGGAAGCAAGCACGACTAGTGCTGCTTCGCAAGGGGCAAAAGCCGGTGGACGAACCATCGTCATACCGGCCGCTGTGCCTCTTGAACGACGTTGGGAAGCTACTGGAGTTCCTGCTAGTCCGCCGGTTGGAGAAGCACCTCGACGACAGAGGGGGGCTATCAGACCGGCAGTTCGGCTTTCGGAAGGGAAAGTCGACGGACGACGCATTGCGCATGCTCCGAGAGAAGGCACTCACCGCCGTGAACAGCTACGAGGCCTGTGTGGCAGTCAGCCTGGATGTCAGAAACGCATTCAACTCCATCGGCTGGCGCCATATAATGAGTGCCCTACAGGAGTGGGAAGTGCCGCTGTACCTACAGCGCATTTTCAGCTCCTACTTCTCGGAGCGGGCAGCAAGGATCGCGTGCCCCTCAGCGGACGACGGTGAACTGCGGGTGGAGGTTTCATGCGGTGTTCCACAGGGATCGGTGGTGGGGCCGACCCTATGGAACTTGACGTACGATACGGTGTTGCGAGCCGAACTACCGGTCCAGTCAACGGTAATCGGCTTCGCAGACGACACGCTCGTCATCGCCTCTGGCAAGACGGTCGAGGAGGTGGAGGACAGAGTAAACGGAGCTCTGAACGCGGTAGCGACCAAGTTCCGCTCTCTGGGCCTGCACCTGGCTGTCGAGAAGACAGAAGCGGTGGCGTTCAGGAGGAATTACAAGGATCGGGTTCCACGTATTTTCCTCAATGACGTAGAAGTTGAGGTAACCGAGACCATGAAGTACCTAGGGGTCATCGTGGATCGCGACCTCAGCTTCAAGCAGCACGTCGAGGCTGCGGCGGTAAAAGCGCAGGGCGCGCTCACGTCCTTGTCAAGGCTTATGCCTAACATCGGCGGCCCCCGTGAGCCTAGACGAAGGCTGCTCGTCAGTGTCGTTCACTCGATACTCCTCTACGGAGCCCCGGTGTGGGCCATTGGGCTCCCCTACCGGAGGGCAAACGCGGATGAGCTATTGAGGGTGCAGCGCAGGGCTGTTCTTCGAAGCATCTGCGCGTACCGCACCGTATCGTACGACGCAGGAAACCTGCTGTCGGCGATACCACCAGCGGACCTTCTGGCCATAGAGCGTGAAGAGGCGTTTCGACTGCGCCGGCTAGCTGAAGAGGAAGAGAGGCCGCCAAACCCCTCCGGGTCTACACCCTTAACAGGTGGGAGAGGCGGCTCCAGACGGCGACGAGTGGTGAGTGGACCCGAACACTCATCACGGACCTCAAGGGCTGGGTGGGCCGTAGGCACGGTCTTATGTGCTACCGCCTCACCCAGTTGATGTCAGGGCACGGGTGCTTCAACGACTTCCTCCACAGGATCGGAAAAGCACCCAGTCCAACATGTGCACACTGCAACATGCTGGACAGTGCCAACCATACGCTGGTAGACTGTCCCGCCTGGGCAACCCAGAGGCGGGAGCTCTACGAAGCGATTGGGGACATCGACCCGAGAACCATGGTCCAGAAAATGGTGGGCAACGCCGAAGCCTGGAACGCTGTCGCCCGTTTTGCGGAACTCGTCCTTCGCGAAAAGGAAGAGGCAGAACGGGGCAGACAGCGTCCCAACGGGTGAACGAGATGTCCAGGGCGGCGGGTGCGTGCGTCACCGGCCCGAGAAGATCTGCGTGTACATAGAGTTAAAATATATAAAATACAATGTAAAGAGTAGTTTTTAAGGTGAAAAATGTATATAAATTTCCGTCGGGGCCCAATGTGCATATTGTTATTGGGCCCCCACCCGGAGAGGGTGTGTTAGCTTAAGTTTAAATTGTTAAGTTTAAGGTAAATGTTAGTGGGTGTGTGGAGCACCCACAACAAAGTTGTAAGATTTATTTAATAATAAATGGCATCGGAAAACTGGGGGGAAGTAATGCCTCAACAGGCGAGTACCTCCCCAGTTTTCTATGGATGCAGTTAAAAAAAAAAAAAAAAAAAAAAAAAAAAGGTTAGGTTAGGTTAGGTTAGGTTAGGTTAGGTTAGGTTAGGTTAGGTTAGGTTAGGTTAGGTTAGGTTAGGTTAGGTTAGGTTAGGTTAGGTTAGGTTAGGTTAGGTTAGGTTAGGTTAGGTTAGGTTAGGTTAGGTTAGGTTAGGTTAGGTTAGGTTAGGTTAGGTTAGGTTAGGTTAGGTTAGGTTAGGTTAGGTTAGGTTAGGTTAGGTTAGGTTAGGTTAGGTTAGGTTAGGTTAGGTTAGGTTAGGTTAGGTTAGGTTAGGTTAGGTTAGGTTAGGTTAGGTTAGGTTAGGTTAGGTTAGGTTAGGTTAGGTTAGGTTAGGTTAGGTTAGGTTAGGTTAGGTTAGGTTAGGTTAGGTTAGGTTAGGTTAGGTTAGGTTAGGTTAGGTTA